>NW_025964056.1:0-35639 GCF_023055435.1 Haliotis rufescens
CTATCAGTAAGTAGGTTAGTTAGACTGAGCGATTGAATAGTTTGTGTTGTGACATCTAATTGGGCGGCGTTAGGGCCAATCTCGGTAACAACTGAGATAGGTAAGCAAGTAAGTAACAAGTAAGCACATTACTAGACCATGTTGGGAATGTTTTTACACTGCTGTTACTTAAGGCATACCTAAACAGTGTGTTTTTACTCAGCGAATAATGTTGTTACAAGTAATGTGTAATACTGCACATAACTGCGGTCTGGTTGCTCATTCACAATATGCACGTGTAATGTATGAATGTGTATGTATGAATATGAATATGAATATGAATAATATAATGATGACGATTTGTTTTCAAAATCAAGTTTCAAGGATTCTTTTGGGGTATTTGGTGGTCCTGAAAAGGACCGTTGAGAGTGTTGGTGAAAACACAAAGTTTTCAACCGCCGAATCCGTAGAGGGTACGTCCCTGGCGTTTCAAAGCATAGACGACGTCCATGGCAGTGACAGTCTTCCTCTTGGCGTGCTCGGTGTAGGTGACGGCATCACGGATGACATTCTCAAGGAAAACCTTGAGGACACCACGGGTCTCTTCGTAAATCAGACCTGAGATACGCTTGACACCACCTCTTCTTGCCAGACGACGGATGGCGGGCTTGGTGATACCCTGGATGTTATCACGCAAAACCTTCCTGTGACGCTTAGCGCCCCCCTTTCCAAGACCTTTGCCTCCTTTACCACGTCCAGACATGTTTACTCTGAGAGAATGACAGACAGAATGCCGTCCGCTCGCTGCAATTCACCTTATGTAGGCGAGGCGCGGACCTCTGAGAAGACAACCAAGCATAACGATAGCACTATTTACGCTGTAGACAGCATAATAAAGATAAATACACGATTTTTTTTACGTGGGCATGTCAATTAGCACTATTGTGTTCATATATGTCGTGTTCGTTACGCGTCATTGTCGCGATTGTCGGTTATTACAAGTAATTGATCAAGGCGATGCCTAAAGTTTTACACTAACATCGCATGTATTGAGACTCGCTCACACAGCCAAGCCGAGGCCGTACGACGACGAACGTGAACACAACCAATCAGCATGGCTGCTCACTGACCAATCAACGGCTTCCCCGCGCAAGTCCGACTCCCGTAAGAGCGAGCATTTACTCTGTTTGGTTCAGTTTCACTTGTGAATCGAGATGGCACGTACAAAGCAGACAGCGCGTAAATCCACCGGAGGAAAGGCTCCCCGTAAACAGCTGGCCACCAAGGCTGCTCGTAAGAGCGCCCCGGCTACAGGAGGTGTCAAGAAACCTCACAGATACAGGCCAGGAACAGTCGCCCTTCGTGAGATCCGTCGTTACCAGAAGAGCACCGAGCTTTTGATCAGGAAGCTGCCCTTCCAGCGTCTGGTCCGTGAAATCGCCCAAGACTTCAAGACCGATCTCCGATTCCAGTCTTCAGCCGTCATGGCCCTGCAGGAGGCTTCCGAGGCTTACCTTGTCGGTCTGTTTGAGGACACCAACTTGTGCGCCATCCACGCCAAGCGTGTCACCATCATGCCCAAGGACATCCAGCTTGCCCGCCGTATCCGTGGGGAGAGAGCTTAAACAGCAGTCCGCTCACATCTATCATAACGGTCCTTTTCAGGACCACCAAATACCCCAAAAGAATGCTTGATTACATAATAATGAAAACCCTCTGCCCTCACTCACTCACTCACTCACTCACTCACTCACTCACTCACTCACTCACTCACTCACTCACTCACTCACTCACTCACTCACTCACTCACTCACTCACTCAATCAAGTTCATTATTACATATTCTAATGAATAGAAGTATCTAGCAAAACAACACATACATACAAATGTTTACCCCGAATATGATACGGGGTATATAATATATATCTAAATATATCTATAACATGTAAAATACAATGTATTGTATTGATAACACACTGGCATGTACATATATACACAGATAAAACCAGCGGAACGCCGGACTCACTCGTCTCAGCTTGTATATACTGTATATAAGTGAACCCAAGCCGGCGCCCGGCGCGGCCGGGTCCGGGTCCGGCGTTCCCCAAAAAACGCTTCAGTTTAGTGCACAGGACGCGTAATTACAGCAATTAATGAACTCATGATGTTACAGTGGTAGTTTGTACCTGTCTATAATGCATTGCACCAGTATCCATAGACTTGTGCTTAACCCTAACCCTAACCCTAACCCTAGCATATTTTGACCCTAACCCCCTAACCCTAACCCTAGGTCATCAGAAAAAAAATATATAGGTAGGTCATTTCTACATACAACATAGGCAGACAACATTTAAGTTCAACCGCGATCCCAATTTTACTGTATCTCAACTCAAACCTTCAAAAGTTGTCTCCCTTCCATTACATGCACTGTACACACGACCGATTCGATTTACCCAGTGACACACATGTACAATTATAACAACAACAATCATCATCATCAACACCACCATTCTATCGCAAACGGGTTTTTTCCCCTTATTACTATACATTATGTATAATATATTAATAATAAAATAGGATATGTGTGTATCGTATGTATATCCTATATACAGTGTAAGTAACTATAAGCAAGCAGGGAATATGTCGTTTGTTGTTTTGTTTTGTTTTGTTTTCATCATATTTGCAAGCATTCTTTTGTGAGATTTGGTGGTCCTGAAAAGGACCGTTGGAGTAGAAGAGTGGGCAGGATTTTTACTTTCCGGCGGACTTCTGGGTCTTCTTGGGGAGAAGAACAGCCTGGATGTTGGGGAGGACACCACCCTGGGCGATGGTGACTCCGGACAGAAGTTTGTTCAACTCCTCGTCGTTCCTGATGGCCAGCTGCAAATGTCTGGGGATGATTCTGGTCTTCTTGTTGTCTCTGGCGGCGTTACCTGCCAACTCAAGAACCTCAGCGGCCAGGTACTCCAGAACGGCAGCCAGGTAGACTGGGGCTCCGGCACCGACACGCTCGGCGTAGTTGCCTTTACGGAGGAGACGATGGATACGTCCGACGGGGAACTGAAGTCCGGCCCTGGAGGAGCGGGACTTGGACTTGCCCTTGACTTTTCCGCCTTTACCACGTCCTGACATATTGGTAGTTTAATCGAGATGCTACAACACACGAATAACCAAGAGTCGCTAGAAACCAGCCTGTTATATACGGCCAATACAATGCAGCCGGCCGCGGATAGGATCGAAACGGCGATTTTGCCGCGTAGCTTGTCTTCTCCGACGTCCGCGCGCTTAAAACTTCCGATCCGATCCCCTTGGCCGCTGTATAAAGCTCCGTGAACGAGATTTTCCCCCCACATTCTCGCACTGCTTGAATATCAACATGCCACCCAAGGTTAGTTCGAAGGGAGCCAAGAAGGCCGGTAAGGCAAAGGCCGCACGTGTCGGCGACAAGAAGAAGAAGAGGAGGAAGGAGGAAGGAAAGTTACAGCATCTACATCTACAAGGTGTTGAAACAGGTCCACCCCGATACCGGTATCTCCAGCAAAGCTATGTCCATCATGAACAGCTTTGTCAACGATATCTTCGAGAGAATCGCCGCTGAGGCTTCCCGTCTCGCCCACTACAACAAGCGATCCACCATCACCTCTCGGGAGATCCAGACCGCTGTCCGTCTCCTCCTCCCCGGTGAATTGGCCAAGCACGCCGTCTCTGAGGGCACCAAGGCCGTCACCAAGTACACCAGCTCTAAGTAAACAGTTCATTTACGGACTTTTACTTACATCAACGGTCCTTTTCAGGACCACCAACTCTCACAAAAGAACACCTGAAACATGATGAAAACCAAACGCACAAAAAAAAACAACACATGTATTAATATTACATACGTATTAGAATTACAATATAAATATTTTTTCGCCTCTGCAAACAGTATTTACTGGCCAAATGACTTGATAAACAACCTCTCATATAGACAAATATAATACACAAAACTATAAGACATAGGACATTAAGGCACATACTTACCGTGTATACACAATAGTGTCGCTACACGCGCGAATAAACAAATGCACATATTCAAATGACGGGGCATTTGCTTGTGTACATTATGTGAGTGAGTGAGTGATCTATCAATAAATCAATCAATCCACCAATCAATCTATCAGTAAGTAGGTTAGTTAGACTGAGCGATTGAATAGTTTGTGTTGTGACATCTAATTGGGCGGCGTTAGGGCCAATCTCGGTAACAACTGAGATAGGTAAGCAAGTAAGTAACAAGTAAGCACATTACTAGACCATGTTGGGAATGTTTTTACACTGCTGTTACTTAAGGCATACCTAAACAGTGTGTTTTTACTCAGCGAATAATGTTGTTACAAGTAATGTGTAATACTGCACATAACTGCGGTCTGGTTGCTCATTCACAATATGCACGTGTAATGTATGAATGTGTATGTATGAATATGAATATGAATATGAATAATATAATGATGACGATTTGTTTTCAAAATCAAGTTTCAAGGATTCTTTTGGGGTATTTGGTGGTCCTGAAAAGGACCGTTGAGAGTGTTGGTGAAAACACAAAGTTTTCAACCGCCGAATCCGTAGAGGGTACGTCCCTGGCGTTTCAAAGCATAGACGACGTCCATGGCAGTGACAGTCTTCCTCTTGGCGTGCTCGGTGTAGGTGACGGCATCACGGATGACATTCTCAAGGAAAACCTTGAGGACACCACGGGTCTCTTCGTAAATCAGACCTGAGATACGCTTGACACCACCTCTTCTTGCCAGACGACGGATGGCGGGCTTGGTGATACCCTGGATGTTATCACGCAAAACCTTCCTGTGACGCTTAGCGCCCCCCTTTCCAAGACCTTTGCCTCCTTTACCACGTCCAGACATGTTTACTCTGAGAGAATGACAGACAGAATGCCGTCCGCTCGCTGCAATTCACCTTATGTAGGCGAGGCGCGGACCTCTGAGAAGACAACCAAGCATAACGATAGCACTATTTACGCTGTAGACAGCATAATAAAGATAAATACACGATTTTTTTTACGTGGGCATGTCAATTAGCACTATTGTGTTCATATATGTCGTGTTCGTTACGCGTCATTGTCGCGATTGTCGGTTATTACAAGTAATTGATCAAGGCGATGCCTAAAGTTTTACACTAACATCGCATGTATTGAGACTCGCTCACACAGCCAAGCCGAGGCCGTACGACGACGAACGTGAACACAACCAATCAGCATGGCTGCTCACTGACCAATCAACGGCTTCCCCGCGCAAGTCCGACTCCCGTAAGAGCGAGCATTTACTCTGTTTGGTTCAGTTTCACTTGTGAATCGAGATGGCACGTACAAAGCAGACAGCGCGTAAATCCACCGGAGGAAAGGCTCCCCGTAAACAGCTGGCCACCAAGGCTGCTCGTAAGAGCGCCCCGGCTACAGGAGGTGTCAAGAAACCTCACAGATACAGGCCAGGAACAGTCGCCCTTCGTGAGATCCGTCGTTACCAGAAGAGCACCGAGCTTTTGATCAGGAAGCTGCCCTTCCAGCGTCTGGTCCGTGAAATCGCCCAAGACTTCAAGACCGATCTCCGATTCCAGTCTTCAGCCGTCATGGCCCTGCAGGAGGCTTCCGAGGCTTACCTTGTCGGTCTGTTTGAGGACACCAACTTGTGCGCCATCCACGCCAAGCGTGTCACCATCATGCCCAAGGACATCCAGCTTGCCCGCCGTATCCGTGGGGAGAGAGCTTAAACAGCAGTCCGCTCACATCTATCATAACGGTCCTTTTCAGGACCACCAAATACCCCAAAAGAATGCTTGATTACATAATAATGAAAACCCTCTGCCCTCACTCACTCACTCACTCACTCACTCACTCACTCACTCACTCACTCACTCACTCACTCACTCACTCACTCACTCACTCACTCACTCACTCACTCACTCAATCAAGTTCATTATTACATATTCTAATGAATAGAAGTATCTAGCAAAACAACACATACATACAAATGTTTACCCCGAATATGATACGGGGTATATAATATATATCTAAATATATCTATAACATGTAAAATACAATGTATTGTATTGATAACACACTGGCATGTACATATATACACAGATAAAACCAGCGGAACGCCGGACTCACTCGTCTCAGCTTGTATATACTGTATATAAGTGAACCCAAGCCGGCGCCCGGCGCGGCCGGGTCCGGGTCCGGCGTTCCCCAAAAAACGCTTCAGTTTAGTGCACAGGACGCGTAATTACAGCAATTAATGAACTCATGATGTTACAGTGGTAGTTTGTACCTGTCTATAATGCATTGCACCAGTATCCATAGACTTGTGCTTAACCCTAACCCTAACCCTAACCCTAGCATATTTTGACCCTAACCCCCTAACCCTAACCCTAGGTCATCAGAAAAAAAATATATAGGTAGGTCATTTCTACATACAACATAGGCAGACAACATTTAAGTTCAACCGCGATCCCAATTTTACTGTATCTCAACTCAAACCTTCAAAAGTTGTCTCCCTTCCATTACATGCACTGTACACACGACCGATTCGATTTACCCAGTGACACACATGTACAATTATAACAACAACAATCATCATCATCAACACCACCATTCTATCGCAAACGGGTTTTTTCCCCTTATTACTATACATTATGTATAATATATTAATAATAAAATAGGATATGTGTGTATCGTATGTATATCCTATATACAGTGTAAGTAACTATAAGCAAGCAGGGAATATGTCGTTTGTTGTTTTGTTTTGTTTTGTTTTCATCATATTTGCAAGCATTCTTTTGTGAGATTTGGTGGTCCTGAAAAGGACCGTTGGAGTAGAAGAGTGGGCAGGATTTTTACTTTCCGGCGGACTTCTGGGTCTTCTTGGGGAGAAGAACAGCCTGGATGTTGGGGAGGACACCACCCTGGGCGATGGTGACTCCGGACAGAAGTTTGTTCAACTCCTCGTCGTTCCTGATGGCCAGCTGCAAATGTCTGGGGATGATTCTGGTCTTCTTGTTGTCTCTGGCGGCGTTACCTGCCAACTCAAGAACCTCAGCGGCCAGGTACTCCAGAACGGCAGCCAGGTAGACTGGGGCTCCGGCACCGACACGCTCGGCGTAGTTGCCTTTACGGAGGAGACGATGGATACGTCCGACGGGGAACTGAAGTCCGGCCCTGGAGGAGCGGGACTTGGACTTGCCCTTGACTTTTCCGCCTTTACCACGTCCTGACATATTGGTAGTTTAATCGAGATGCTACAACACACGAATAACCAAGAGTCGCTAGAAACCAGCCTGTTATATACGGCCAATACAATGCAGCCGGCCGCGGATAGGATCGAAACGGCGATTTTGCCGCGTAGCTTGTCTTCTCCGACGTCCGCGCGCTTAAAACTTCCGATCCGATCCCCTTGGCCGCTGTATAAAGCTCCGTGAACGAGATTTTCCCCCCACATTCTCGCACTGCTTGAATATCAACATGCCACCCAAGGTTAGTTCGAAGGGAGCCAAGAAGGCCGGTAAGGCAAAGGCCGCACGTGTCGGCGACAAGAAGAAGAAGAGGAGGAGGAAGGAAAGTTACAGCATCTACATCTACAAGGTGTTGAAACAGGTCCACCCCGATACCGGTATCTCCAGCAAAGCTATGTCCATCATGAACAGCTTTGTCAACGATATCTTCGAGAGAATCGCCGCTGAGGCTTCCCGTCTCGCCCACTACAACAAGCGATCCACCATCACCTCTCGGGAGATCCAGACCGCTGTCCGTCTCCTCCTCCCCGGTGAATTGGCCAAGCACGCCGTCTCTGAGGGCACCAAGGCCGTCACCAAGTACACCAGCTCTAAGTAAACAGTTCATTTACGGACTTTTACTTACATCAACGGTCCTTTTCAGGACCACCAACTCTCACAAAAGAACACCTGAAACATGATGAAAACCAAACGCACAAAAAAAAACAACACATGTATTAATATTACATACGTATTAGAATTACAATATAAATATTTTTTCGCCTCTGCAAACAGTATTTACTGGCCAAATGACTTGATAAACAACCTCTCATATAGACAAATATAATACACAAAACTATAAGACATAGGACATTAAGGCACATACTTACCGTGTATACACAATAGTGTCGCTACACGCGCGAATAAACAAATGCACATATTCAAATGACGGGGCATTTGCTTGTGTACATTATGTGAGTGAGTGAGTGATCTATCAATAAATCAATCAATCCACCAATCAATCTATCAGTAAGTAGGTTAGTTAGACTGAGCGATTGAATAGTTTGTGTTGTGACATCTAATTGGGCGGCGTTAGGGCCAATCTCGGTAACAACTGAGATAGGTAAGCAAGTAAGTAACAAGTAAGCACATTACTAGACCATGTTGGGAATGTTTTTACACTGCTGTTACTTAAGGCATACCTAAACAGTGTGTTTTTACTCAGCGAATAATGTTGTTACAAGTAATGTGTAATACTGCACATAACTGCGGTCTGGTTGCTCATTCACAATATGCACGTGTAATGTATGAATGTGTATGTATGAATATGAATATGAATATGAATAATATAATGATGACGATTTGTTTTCAAAATCAAGTTTCAAGGATTCTTTTGGGGTATTTGGTGGTCCTGAAAAGGACCGTTGAGAGTGTTGGTGAAAACACAAAGTTTTCAACCGCCGAATCCGTAGAGGGTACGTCCCTGGCGTTTCAAAGCATAGACGACGTCCATGGCAGTGACAGTCTTCCTCTTGGCGTGCTCGGTGTAGGTGACGGCATCACGGATGACATTCTCAAGGAAAACCTTGAGGACACCACGGGTCTCTTCGTAAATCAGACCTGAGATACGCTTGACACCACCTCTTCTTGCCAGACGACGGATGGCGGGCTTGGTGATACCCTGGATGTTATCACGCAAAACCTTCCTGTGACGCTTAGCGCCCCCCTTTCCAAGACCTTTGCCTCCTTTACCACGTCCAGACATGTTTACTCTGAGAGAATGACAGACAGAATGCCGTCCGCTCGCTGCAATTCACCTTATGTAGGCGAGGCGCGGACCTCTGAGAAGACAACCAAGCATAACGATAGCACTATTTACGCTGTAGACAGCATAATAAAGATAAATACACGATTTTTTTTACGTGGGCATGTCAATTAGCACTATTGTGTTCATATATGTCGTGTTCGTTACGCGTCATTGTCGCGATTGTCGGTTATTACAAGTAATTGATCAAGGCGATGCCTAAAGTTTTACACTAACATCGCATGTATTGAGACTCGCTCACACAGCCAAGCCGAGGCCGTACGACGACGAACGTGAACACAACCAATCAGCATGGCTGCTCACTGACCAATCAACGGCTTCCCCGCGCAAGTCCGACTCCCGTAAGAGCGAGCATTTACTCTGTTTGGTTCAGTTTCACTTGTGAATCGAGATGGCACGTACAAAGCAGACAGCGCGTAAATCCACCGGAGGAAAGGCTCCCCGTAAACAGCTGGCCACCAAGGCTGCTCGTAAGAGCGCCCCGGCTACAGGAGGTGTCAAGAAACCTCACAGATACAGGCCAGGAACAGTCGCCCTTCGTGAGATCCGTCGTTACCAGAAGAGCACCGAGCTTTTGATCAGGAAGCTGCCCTTCCAGCGTCTGGTCCGTGAAATCGCCCAAGACTTCAAGACCGATCTCCGATTCCAGTCTTCAGCCGTCATGGCCCTGCAGGAGGCTTCCGAGGCTTACCTTGTCGGTCTGTTTGAGGACACCAACTTGTGCGCCATCCACGCCAAGCGTGTCACCATCATGCCCAAGGACATCCAGCTTGCCCGCCGTATCCGTGGGGAGAGAGCTTAAACAGCAGTCCGCTCACATCTATCATAACGGTCCTTTTCAGGACCACCAAATACCCCAAAAGAATGCTTGATTACATAATAATGAAAACCCTCTGCCCTCACTCACTCACTCACTCACTCACTCACTCACTCACTCACTCACTCACTCACTCACTCACTCACTCACTCACTCACTCACTCACTCACTCACTCACTCAATCAAGTTCATTATTACATATTCTAATGAATAGAAGTATCTAGCAAAACAACACATACATACAAATGTTTACCCCGAATATGATACGGGGTATATAATATATATCTAAATATATCTATAACATGTAAAATACAATGTATTGTATTGATAACACACTGGCATGTACATATATACACAGATAAAACCAGCGGAACGCCGGACTCACTCGTCTCAGCTTGTATATACTGTATATAAGTGAACCCAAGCCGGCGCCCGGCGCGGCCGGGTCCGGGTCCGGCGTTCCCCAAAAAACGCTTCAGTTTAGTGCACAGGACGCGTAATTACAGCAATTAATGAACTCATGATGTTACAGTGGTAGTTTGTACCTGTCTATAATGCATTGCACCAGTATCCATAGACTTGTGCTTAACCCTAACCCTAACCCTAACCCTAGCATATTTTGACCCTAACCCCCTAACCCTAACCCTAGGTCATCAGAAAAAAAATATATAGGTAGGTCATTTCTACATACAACATAGGCAGACAACATTTAAGTTCAACCGCGATCCCAATTTTACTGTATCTCAACTCAAACCTTCAAAAGTTGTCTCCCTTCCATTACATGCACTGTACACACGACCGATTCGATTTACCCAGTGACACACATGTACAATTATAACAACAACAATCATCATCATCAACACCACCATTCTATCGCAAACGGGTTTTTTCCCCTTATTACTATACATTATGTATAATATATTAATAATAAAATAGGATATGTGTGTATCGTATGTATATCCTATATACAGTGTAAGTAACTATAAGCAAGCAGGGAATATGTCGTTTGTTGTTTTGTTTTGTTTTGTTTTCATCATATTTGCAAGCATTCTTTTGTGAGATTTGGTGGTCCTGAAAAGGACCGTTGGAGTAGAAGAGTGGGCAGGATTTTTACTTTCCGGCGGACTTCTGGGTCTTCTTGGGGAGAAGAACAGCCTGGATGTTGGGGAGGACACCACCCTGGGCGATGGTGACTCCGGACAGAAGTTTGTTCAACTCCTCGTCGTTCCTGATGGCCAGCTGCAAATGTCTGGGGATGATTCTGGTCTTCTTGTTGTCTCTGGCGGCGTTACCTGCCAACTCAAGAACCTCAGCGGCCAGGTACTCCAGAACGGCAGCCAGGTAGACTGGGGCTCCGGCACCGACACGCTCGGCGTAGTTGCCTTTACGGAGGAGACGATGGATACGTCCGACGGGGAACTGAAGTCCGGCCCTGGAGGAGCGGGACTTGGACTTGCCCTTGACTTTTCCGCCTTTACCACGTCCTGACATATTGGTAGTTTAATCGAGATGCTACAACACACGAATAACCAAGAGTCGCTAGAAACCAGCCTGTTATATACGGCCAATACAATGCAGCCGGCCGCGGATAGGATCGAAACGGCGATTTTGCCGCGTAGCTTGTCTTCTCCGACGTCCGCGCGCTTAAAACTTCCGATCCGATCCCCTTGGCCGCTGTATAAAGCTCCGTGAACGAGATTTTCCCCCCACATTCTCGCACTGCTTGAATATCAACATGCCACCCAAGGTTAGTTCGAAGGGAGCCAAGAAGGCCGGTAAGGCAAAGGCCGCACGTGTCGGCGACAAGAAGAAGAAGAGGAGGAGGAAGGAAAGTTACAGCATCTACATCTACAAGGTGTTGAAACAGGTCCACCCCGATACCGGTATCTCCAGCAAAGCTATGTCCATCATGAACAGCTTTGTCAACGATATCTTCGAGAGAATCGCCGCTGAGGCTTCCCGTCTCGCCCACTACAACAAGCGATCCACCATCACCTCTCGGGAGATCCAGACCGCTGTCCGTCTCCTCCTCCCCGGTGAATTGGCCAAGCACGCCGTCTCTGAGGGCACCAAGGCCGTCACCAAGTACACCAGCTCTAAGTAAACAGTTCATTTACGGACTTTTACTTACATCAACGGTCCTTTTCAGGACCACCAACTCTCACAAAAGAACACCTGAAACATGATGAAAACCAAACGCACAAAAAAAAACAACACATGTATTAATATTACATACGTATTAGAATTACAATATAAATATTTTTTCGCCTCTGCAAACAGTATTTACTGGCCAAATGACTTGATAAACAACCTCTCATATAGACAAATATAATACACAAAACTATAAGACATAGGACATTAAGGCACATACTTACCGTGTATACACAATAGTGTCGCTACACGCGCGAATAAACAAATGCACATATTCAAATGACGGGGCATTTGCTTGTGTACATTATGTGAGTGAGTGAGTGATCTATCAATAAATCAATCAATCCACCAATCAATCTATCAGTAAGTAGGTTAGTTAGACTGAGCGATTGAATAGTTTGTGTTGTGACATCTAATTGGGCGGCGTTAGGGCCAATCTCGGTAACAACTGAGATAGGTAAGCAAGTAAGTAACAAGTAAGCACATTACTAGACCATGTTGGGAATGTTTTTACACTGCTGTTACTTAAGGCATACCTAAACAGTGTGTTTTTACTCAGCGAATAATGTTGTTACAAGTAATGTGTAATACTGCACATAACTGCGGTCTGGTTGCTCATTCACAATATGCACGTGTAATGTATGAATGTGTATGTATGAATATGAATATGAATATGAATAATATAATGATGACGATTTGTTTTCAAAATCAAGTTTCAAGGATTCTTTTGGGGTATTTGGTGGTCCTGAAAAGGACCGTTGAGAGTGTTGGTGAAAACACAAAGTTTTCAACCGCCGAATCCGTAGAGGGTACGTCCCTGGCGTTTCAAAGCATAGACGACGTCCATGGCAGTGACAGTCTTCCTCTTGGCGTGCTCGGTGTAGGTGACGGCATCACGGATGACATTCTCAAGGAAAACCTTGAGGACACCACGGGTCTCTTCGTAAATCAGACCTGAGATACGCTTGACACCACCTCTTCTTGCCAGACGACGGATGGCGGGCTTGGTGATACCCTGGATGTTATCACGCAAAACCTTCCTGTGACGCTTAGCGCCCCCCTTTCCAAGACCTTTGCCTCCTTTACCACGTCCAGACATGTTTACTCTGAGAGAATGACAGACAGAATGCCGTCCGCTCGCTGCAATTCACCTTATGTAGGCGAGGCGCGGACCTCTGAGAAGACAACCAAGCATAACGATAGCACTATTTACGCTGTAGACAGCATAATAAAGATAAATACACGATTTTTTTTACGTGGGCATGTCAATTAGCACTATTGTGTTCATATATGTCGTGTTCGTTACGCGTCATTGTCGCGATTGTCGGTTATTACAAGTAATTGATCAAGGCGATGCCTAAAGTTTTACACTAACATCGCATGTATTGAGACTCGCTCACACAGCCAAGCCGAGGCCGTACGACGACGAACGTGAACACAACCAATCAGCATGGCTGCTCACTGACCAATCAACGGCTTCCCCGCGCAAGTCCGACTCCCGTAAGAGCGAGCATTTACTCTGTTTGGTTCAGTTTCACTTGTGAATCGAGATGGCACGTACAAAGCAGACAGCGCGTAAATCCACCGGAGGAAAGGCTCCCCGTAAACAGCTGGCCACCAAGGCTGCTCGTAAGAGCGCCCCGGCTACAGGAGGTGTCAAGAAACCTCACAGATACAGGCCAGGAACAGTCGCCCTTCGTGAGATCCGTCGTTACCAGAAGAGCACCGAGCTTTTGATCAGGAAGCTGCCCTTCCAGCGTCTGGTCCGTGAAATCGCCCAAGACTTCAAGACCGATCTCCGATTCCAGTCTTCAGCCGTCATGGCCCTGCAGGAGGCTTCCGAGGCTTACCTTGTCGGTCTGTTTGAGGACACCAACTTGTGCGCCATCCACGCCAAGCGTGTCACCATCATGCCCAAGGACATCCAGCTTGCCCGCCGTATCCGTGGGGAGAGAGCTTAAACAGCAGTCCGCTCACATCTATCATAACGGTCCTTTTCAGGACCACCAAATACCCCAAAAGAATGCTTGATTACATAATAATGAAAACCCTCTGCCCTCACTCACTCACTCACTCACTCACTCACTCACTCACTCACTCACTCACTCACTCACTCACTCACTCACTCACTCACTCACTCACTCACTCACTCACTCAATCAAGTTCATTATTACATATTCTAATGAATAGAAGTATCTAGCAAAACAACACATACATACAAATGTTTACCCCGAATATGATACGGGGTATATAATATATATCTAAATATATCTATAACATGTAAAATACAATGTATTGTATTGATAACACACTGGCATGTACATATATACACAGATAAAACCAGCGGAACGCCGGACTCACTCGTCTCAGCTTGTATATACTGTATATAAGTGAACCCAAGCCGGCGCCCGGCGCGGCCGGGTCCGGGTCCGGCGTTCCCCAAAAAACGCTTCAGTTTAGTGCACAGGACGCGTAATTACAGCAATTAATGAACTCATGATGTTACAGTGGTAGTTTGTACCTGTCTATAATGCATTGCACCAGTATCCATAGACTTGTGCTTAACCCTAACCCTAACCCTAACCCTAGCATATTTTGACCCTAACCCCCTAACCCTAACCCTAGGTCATCAGAAAAAAAATATATAGGTAGGTCATTTCTACATACAACATAGGCAGACAACATTTAAGTTCAACCGCGATCCCAATTTTACTGTATCTCAACTCAAACCTTCAAAAGTTGTCTCCCTTCCATTACATGCACTGTACACACGACCGATTCGATTTACCCAGTGACACACATGTACAATTATAACAACAACAATCATCATCATCAACACCACCATTCTATCGCAAACGGGTTTTTTCCCCTTATTACTATACATTATGTATAATATATTAATAATAAAATAGGATATGTGTGTATCGTATGTATATCCTATATACAGTGTAAGTAACTATAAGCAAGCAGGGAATATGTCGTTTGTTGTTTTGTTTTGTTTTGTTTTCATCATATTTGCAAGCATTCTTTTGTGAGATTTGGTGGTCCTGAAAAGGACCGTTGGAGTAGAAGAGTGGGCAGGATTTTTACTTTCCGGCGGACTTCTGGGTCTTCTTGGGGAGAAGAACAGCCTGGATGTTGGGGAGGACACCACCCTGGGCGATGGTGACTCCGGACAGAAGTTTGTTCAACTCCTCGTCGTTCCTGATGGCCAGCTGCAAATGTCTGGGGATGATTCTGGTCTTCTTGTTGTCTCTGGCGGCGTTACCTGCCAACTCAAGAACCTCAGCGGCCAGGTACTCCAGAACGGCAGCCAGGTAGACTGGGGCTCCGGCACCGACACGCTCGGCGTAGTTGCCTTTACGGAGGAGACGATGGATACGTCCGACGGGGAACTGAAGTCCGGCCCTGGAGGAGCGGGACTTGGACTTGCCCTTGACTTTTCCGCCTTTACCACGTCCTGACATATTGGTAGTTTAATCGAGATGCTACAACACACGAATAACCAAGAGTCGCTAGAAACCAGCCTGTTATATACGGCCAATACAATGCAGCCGGCCGCGGATAGGATCGAAACGGCGATTTTGCCGCGTAGCTTGTCTTCTCCGACGTCCGCGCGCTTAAAACTTCCGATCCGATCCCCTTGGCCGCTGTATAAAGCTCCGTGAACGAGATTTTCCCCCCACATTCTCGCACTGCTTGAATATCAACATGCCACCCAAGGTTAGTTCGAAGGGAGCCAAGAAGGCCGGTAAGGCAAAGGCCGCACGTGTCGGCGACAAGAAGAAGAAGAGGAGGAGGAAGGAAAGTTACAGCATCTACATCTACAAGGTGTTGAAACAGGTCCACCCCGATACCGGTATCTCCAGCAAAGCTATGTCCATCATGAACAGCTTTGTCAACGATATCTTCGAGAGAATCGCCGCTGAGGCTTCCCGTCTCGCCCACTACAACAAGCGATCCACCATCACCTCTCGGGAGATCCAGACCGCTGTCCGTCTCCTCCTCCCCGGTGAATTGGCCAAGCACGCCGTCTCTGAGGGCACCAAGGCCGTCACCAAGTACACCAGCTCTAAGTAAACAGTTCATTTACGGACTTTTACTTACATCAACGGTCCTTTTCAGGACCACCAACTCTCACAAAAGAACACCTGAAACATGATGAAAACCAAACGCACAAAAAAAAACAACACATGTATTAATATTACATACGTATTAGAATTACAATATAAATATTTTTTCGCCTCTGCAAACAGTATTTACTGGCCAAATGACTTGATAAACAACCTCTCATATAGACAAATATAATACACAAAACTATAAGACATAGGACATTAAGGCACATACTTACCGTGTATACACAATAGTGTCGCTACACGCGCGAATAAACAAATGCACATATTCAAATGACGGGGCATTTGCTTGTGTACATTATGTGAGTGAGTGAGTGATCTATCAATAAATCAATCAATCCACCAATCAATCTATCAGTAAGTAGGTTAGTTAGACTGAGCGATTGAATAGTTTGTGTTGTGACATCTAATTGGGCGGCGTTAGGGCCAATCTCGGTAACAACTGAGATAGGTAAGCAAGTAAGTAACAAGTAAGCACATTACTAGACCATGTTGGGAATGTTTTTACACTGCTGTTACTTAAGGCATACCTAAACAGTGTGTTTTTACTCAGCGAATAATGTTGTTACAAGTAATGTGTAATACTGCACATAACTGCGGTCTGGTTGCTCATTCACAATATGCACGTGTAATGTATGAATGTGTATGTATGAATATGAATATGAATATGAATAATATAATGATGACGATTTGTTTTCAAAATCAAGTTTCAAGGATTCTTTTGGGGTATTTGGTGGTCCTGAAAAGGACCGTTGAGAGTGTTGGTGAAAACACAAAGTTTTCAACCGCCGAATCCGTAGAGGGTACGTCCCTGGCGTTTCAAAGCATAGACGACGTCCATGGCAGTGACAGTCTTCCTCTTGGCGTGCTCGGTGTAGGTGACGGCATCACGGATGACATTCTCAAGGAAAACCTTGAGGACACCACGGGTCTCTTCGTAAATCAGACCTGAGATACGCTTGACACCACCTCTTCTTGCCAGACGACGGATGGCGGGCTTGGTGATACCCTGGATGTTATCACGCAAAACCTTCCTGTGACGCTTAGCGCCCCCCTTTCCAAGACCTTTGCCTCCTTTACCACGTCCAGACATGTTTACTCTGAGAGAATGACAGACAGAATGCCGTCCGCTCGCTGCAATTCACCTTATGTAGGCGAGGCGCGGACCTCTGAGAAGACAACCAAGCATAACGATAGCACTATTTACGCTGTAGACAGCATAATAAAGATAAATACACGATTTTTTTTACGTGGGCATGTCAATTAGCACTATTGTGTTCATATATGTCGTGTTCGTTACGCGTCATTGTCGCGATTGTCGGTTATTACAAGTAATTGATCAAGGCGATGCCTAAAGTTTTACACTAACATCGCATGTATTGAGACTCGCTCACACAGCCAAGCCGAGGCCGTACGACGACGAACGTGAACACAACCAATCAGCATGGCTGCTCACTGACCAATCAACGGCTTCCCCGCGCAAGTCCGACTCCCGTAAGAGCGAGCATTTACTCTGTTTGGTTCAGTTTCACTTGTGAATCGAGATGGCACGTACAAAGCAGACAGCGCGTAAATCCACCGGAGGAAAGGCTCCCCGTAAACAGCTGGCCACCAAGGCTGCTCGTAAGAGCGCCCCGGCTACAGGAGGTGTCAAGAAACCTCACAGATACAGGCCAGGAACAGTCGCCCTTCGTGAGATCCGTCGTTACCAGAAGAGCACCGAGCTTTTGATCAGGAAGCTGCCCTTCCAGCGTCTGGTCCGTGAAATCGCCCAAGACTTCAAGACCGATCTCCGATTCCAGTCTTCAGCCGTCATGGCCCTGCAGGAGGCTTCCGAGGCTTACCTTGTCGGTCTGTTTGAGGACACCAACTTGTGCGCCATCCACGCCAAGCGTGTCACCATCATGCCCAAGGACATCCAGCTTGCCCGCCGTATCCGTGGGGAGAGAGCTTAAACAGCAGTCCGCTCACATCTATCATAACGGTCCTTTTCAGGACCACCAAATACCCCAAAAGAATGCTTGATTACATAATAATGAAAACCCTCTGCCTCCTCACTCACTCACTCACTCACTCACTCACTCACTCACTCACTCACTCACTCACTCACTCACTCACTCACTCACTCACTCACTCACTCACTCACTCACTCAATCAAGTTCATTATTACATATTCTAATGAATAGAAGTATCTAGCAAAACAACACATACATACAAATGTTTACCCCGAATATGATACGGGGTATATAATATATATCTAAATATATCTATAACATGTAAAATACAATGTATTGTATTGATAACACACTGGCATGTACATATATACACAGATAAAACCAGCGGAACGCCGGACTCACTCGTCTCAGCTTGTATATACTGTATATAAGTGAACCCAAGCCGGCGCCCGGCGCGGCCGGGTCCGGGTCCGGCGTTCCCCAAAAAACGCTTCAGTTTAGTGCACAGGACGCGTAATTACAGCAATTAATGAACTCATGATGTTACAGTGGTAGTTTGTACCTGTCTATAATGCATTGCACCAGTATCCATAGACTTGTGCTTAACCCTAACCCTAACCCTAACCCTAGCATATTTTGACCCTAACCCCCTAACCCTAACCCTAGGTCATCAGAAAAAAAATATATAGGTAGGTCATTTCTACATACAACATAGGCAGACAACATTTAAGTTCAACCGCGATCCCAATTTTACTGTATCTCAACTCAAACCTTCAAAAGTTGTCTCCCTTCCATTACATGCACTGTACACACGACCGATTCGATTTACCCAGTGACACACATGTACAATTATAACAACAACAATCATCATCATCAACACCACCATTCTATCGCAAACGGGTTTTTTCCCCTTATTACTATACATTATGTATAATATATTAATAATAAAATAGGATATGTGTGTATCGTATGTATATCCTATATACAGTGTAAGTAACTATAAGCAAGCAGGGAATATGTCGTTTGTTGTTTTGTTTTGTTTTGTTTTCATCATATTTGCAAGCATTCTTTTGTGAGATTTGGTGGTCCTGAAAAGGACCGTTGGAGTAGAAGAGTGGGCAGGATTTTTACTTTCCGGCGGACTTCTGGGTCTTCTTGGGGAGAAGAACAGCCTGGATGTTGGGGAGGACACCACCCTGGGCGATGGTGACTCCGGACAGAAGTTTGTTCAACTCCTCGTCGTTCCTGATGGCCAGCTGCAAATGTCTGGGGATGATTCTGGTCTTCTTGTTGTCTCTGGCGGCGTTACCTGCCAACTCAAGAACCTCAGCGGCCAGGTACTCCAGAACGGCAGCCAGGTAGACTGGGGCTCCGGCACCGACACGCTCGGCGTAGTTGCCTTTACGGAGGAGACGATGGATACGTCCGACGGGGAACTGAAGTCCGGCCCTGGAGGAGCGGGACTTGGACTTGCCCTTGACTTTTCCGCCTTTACCACGTCCTGACATATTGGTAGTTTAATCGAGATGCTACAACACACGAATAACCAAGAGTCGCTAGAAACCAGCCTGTTATATACGGCCAATACAATGCAGCCGGCCGCGGATAGGATCGAAACGGCGATTTTGCCGCGTAGCTTGTCTTCTCCGACGTCCGCGCGCTTAAAACTTCCGATCCGATCCCCTTGGCCGCTGTATAAAGCTCCGTGAACGAGATTTTCCCCCCACATTCTCGCACTGCTTGAATATCAACATGCCACCCAAGGTTAGTTCGAAGGGAGCCAAGAAGGCCGGTAAGGCAAAGGCCGCACGTGTCGGCGACAAGAAGAAGAAGAGGAGGAGGAAGGAAAGTTACAGCATCTACATCTACAAGGTGTTGAAACAGGTCCACCCCGATACCGGTATCTCCAGCAAAGCTATGTCCATCATGAACAGCTTTGTCAACGATATCTTCGAGAGAATCGCCGCTGAGGCTTCCCGTCTCGCCCACTACAACAAGCGATCCACCATCACCTCTCGGGAGATCCAGACCGCTGTCCGTCTCCTCCTCCCCGGTGAATTGGCCAAGCACGCCGTCTCTGAGGGCACCAAGGCCGTCACCAAGTACACCAGCTCTAAGTAAACAGTTCATTTACGGACTTTTACTTACATCAACGGTCCTTTTCAGGACCACCAACTCTCACAAAAGAACACCTGAAACATGATGAAAACCAAACGCACAAAAAAAAACAACACATGTATTAATATTACATACGTATTAGAATTACAATATAAATATTTTTTCGCCTCTGCAAACAGTATTTACTGGCCAAATGACTTGATAAACAACCTCTCATATAGACAAATATAATACACAAAACTATAAGACATAGGACATTAAGGCACATACTTACCGTGTATACACAATAGTGTCGCTACACGCGCGAATAAACAAATGCACATATTCAAATGACGGGGCATTTGCTTGTGTACATTATGTGAGTGAGTGAGTGATCTATCAATAAATCAATCAATCCACCAATCAATCTATCAGTAAGTAGGTTAGTTAGACTGAGCGATTGAATAGTTTGTGTTGTGACATCTAATTGGGCGGCGTTAGGGCCAATCTCGGTAACAACTGAGATAGGTAAGCAAGTAAGTAACAAGTAAGCACATTACTAGACCATGTTGGGAATGTTTTTACACTGCTGTTACTTAAGGCATACCTAAACAGTGTGTTTTTACTCAGCGAATAATGTTGTTACAAGTAATGTGTAATACTGCACATAACTGCGGTCTGGTTGCTCATTCACAATATGCACGTGTAATGTATGAATGTGTATGTATGAATATGAATATGAATATGAATAATATAATGATGACGATTTGTTTTCAAAATCAAGTTTCAAGGATTCTTTTGGGGTATTTGGTGGTCCTGAAAAGGACCGTTGAGAGTGTTGGTGAAAACACAAAGTTTTCAACCGCCGAATCCGTAGAGGGTACGTCCCTGGCGTTTCAAAGCATAGACGACGTCCATGGCAGTGACAGTCTTCCTCTTGGCGTGCTCGGTGTAGGTGACGGCATCACGGATGACATTCTCAAGGAAAACCTTGAGGACACCACGGGTCTCTTCGTAAATCAGACCTGAGATACGCTTGACACCACCTCTTCTTGCCAGACGACGGATGGCGGGCTTGGTGATACCCTGGATGTTATCACGCAAAACCTTCCTGTGACGCTTAGCGCCCCCCTTTCCAAGACCTTTGCCTCCTTTACCACGTCCAGACATGTTTACTCTGAGAGAATGACAGACAGAATGCCGTCCGCTCGCTGCAATTCACCTTATGTAGGCGAGGCGCGGACCTCTGAGAAGACAACCAAGCATAACGATAGCACTATTTACGCTGTAGACAGCATAATAAAGATAAATACACGATTTTTTTTACGTGGGCATGTCAATTAGCACTATTGTGTTCATATATGTCGTGTTCGTTACGCGTCATTGTCGCGATTGTCGGTTATTACAAGTAATTGATCAAGGCGATGCCTAAAGTTTTACACTAACATCGCATGTATTGAGACTCGCTCACACAGCCAAGCCGAGGCCGTACGACGACGAACGTGAACACAACCAATCAGCATGGCTGCTCACTGACCAATCAACGGCTTCCCCGCGCAAGTCCGACTCCCGTAAGAGCGAGCATTTACTCTGTTTGGTTCAGTTTCACTTGTGAATCGAGATGGCACGTACAAAGCAGACAGCGCGTAAATCCACCGGAGGAAAGGCTCCCCGTAAACAGCTGGCCACCAAGGCTGCTCGTAAGAGCGCCCCGGCTACAGGAGGTGTCAAGAAACCTCACAGATACAGGCCAGGAACAGTCGCCCTTCGTGAGATCCGTCGTTACCAGAAGAGCACCGAGCTTTTGATCAGGAAGCTGCCCTTCCAGCGTCTGGTCCGTGAAATCGCCCAAGACTTCAAGACCGATCTCCGATTCCAGTCTTCAGCCGTCATGGCCCTGCAGGAGGCTTCCGAGGCTTACCTTGTCGGTCTGTTTGAGGACACCAACTTGTGCGCCATCCACGCCAAGCGTGTCACCATCATGCCCAAGGACATCCAGCTTGCCCGCCGTATCCGTGGGGAGAGAGCTTAAACAGCAGTCCGCTCACATCTATCATAACGGTCCTTTTCAGGACCACCAAATACCCCAAAAGAATGCTTGATTACATAATAATGAAAACCCTCTGCCCTCACTCACTCACTCACTCACTCACTCACTCACTCACTCACTCACTCACTCACTCACTCACTCACTCACTCACTCACTCACTCACTCACTCACTCACTCAATCAAGTTCATTATTACATATTCTAATGAATAGAAGTATCTAGCAAAACAACACATACATACAAATGTTTACCCCGAATATGATACGGGGTATATAATATATATCTAAATATATCTATAACATGTAAAATACAATGTATTGTATTGATAACACACTGGCATGTACATATATACACAGATAAAACCAGCGGAACGCCGGACTCACTCGTCTCAGCTTGTATATACTGTATATAAGTGAACCCAAGCCGGCGCCCGGCGCGGCCGGGTCCGGGTCCGGCGTTCCCCAAAAAACGCTTCAGTTTAGTGCACAGGACGCGTAATTACAGCAATTAATGAACTCATGATGTTACAGTGGTAGTTTGTACCTGTCTATAATGCATTGCACCAGTATCCATAGACTTGTGCTTAACCCTAACCCTAACCCTAACCCTAGCATATTTTGACCCTAACCCCCTAACCCTAACCCTAGGTCATCAGAAAAAAAATATATAGGTAGGTCATTTCTACATACAACATAGGCAGACAACATTTAAGTTCAACCGCGATCCCAATTTTACTGTATCTCAACTCAAACCTTCAAAAGTTGTCTCCCTTCCATTACATGCACTGTACACACGACCGATTCGATTTACCCAGTGACACACATGTACAATTATAACAACAACAATCATCATCATCAACACCACCATTCTATCGCAAACGGGTTTTTTCCCCTTATTACTATACATTATGTATAATATATTAATAATAAAATAGGATATGTGTGTATCGTATGTATATCCTATATACAGTGTAAGTAACTATAAGCAAGCAGGGAATATGTCGTTTGTTGTTTTGTTTTGTTTTGTTTTCATCATATTTGCAAGCATTCTTTTGTGAGATTTGGTGGTCCTGAAAAGGACCGTTGGAGTAGAAGAGTGGGCAGGATTTTTACTTTCCGGCGGACTTCTGGGTCTTCTTGGGGAGAAGAACAGCCTGGATGTTGGGGAGGACACCACCCTGGGCGATGGTGACTCCGGACAGAAGTTTGTTCAACTCCTCGTCGTTCCTGATGGCCAGCTGCAAATGTCTGGGGATGATTCTGGTCTTCTTGTTGTCTCTGGCGGCGTTACCTGCCAACTCAAGAACCTCAGCGGCCAGGTACTCCAGAACGGCAGCCAGGTAGACTGGGGCTCCGGCACCGACACGCTCGGCGTAGTTGCCTTTACGGAGGAGACGATGGATACGTCCGACGGGGAACTGAAGTCCGGCCCTGGAGGAGCGGGACTTGGACTTGCCCTTGACTTTTCCGCCTTTACCACGTCCTGACATATTGGTAGTTTAATCGAGATGCTACAACACACGAATAACCAAGAGTCGCTAGAAACCAGCCTGTTATATACGGCCAATACAATGCAGCCGGCCGCGGATAGGATCGAAACGGCGATTTTGCCGCGTAGCTTGTCTTCTCCGACGTCCGCGCGCTTAAAACTTCCGATCCGATCCCCTTGGCCGCTGTATAAAGCTCCGTGAACGAGATTTTCCCCCCACATTCTCGCACTGCTTGAATATCAACATGCCACCCAAGGTTAGTTCGAAGGGAGCCAAGAAGGCCGGTAAGGCAAAGGCCGCACGTGTCGGCGACAAGAAGAAGAAGAGGAGGAGGAAGGAAAGTTACAGCATCTACATCTACAAGGTGTTGAAACAGGTCCACCCCGATACCGGTATCTCCAGCAAAGCTATGTCCATCATGAACAGCTTTGTCAACGATATCTTCGAGAGAATCGCCGCTGAGGCTTCCCGTCTCGCCCACTACAACAAGCGATCCACCATCACCTCTCGGGAGATCCAGACCGCTGTCCGTCTCCTCCTCCCCGGTGAATTGGCCAAGCACGCCGTCTCTGAGGGCACCAAGGCCGTCACCAAGTACACCAGCTCTAAGTAAACAGTTCATTTACGGACTTTTACTTACATCAACGGTCCTTTTCAGGACCACCAACTCTCACAAAAGAACACCTGAAACATGATGAAAACCAAACGCACAAAAAAAAACAACACATGTATTAATATTACATACGTATTAGAATTACAATATAAATATTTTTTCGCCTCTGCAAACAGTATTTACTGGCCAAATGACTTGATAAACAACCTCTCATATAGACAAATATAATACACAAAACTATAAGACATAGGACATTAAGGCACATACTTACCGTGTATACACAATAGTGTCGCTACACGCGCGAATAAACAAATGCACATATTCAAATGACGGGGCATTTGCTTGTGTACATTATGTGAGTGAGTGAGTGATCTATCAATAAATCAATCAATCCACCAATCAATCTATCAGTAAGTAGGTTAGTTAGACTGAGCGATTGAATAGTTTGTGTTGTGACATCTAATTGGGCGGCGTTAGGGCCAATCTCGGTAACAACTGAGATAGGTAAGCAAGTAAGTAACAAGTAAGCACATTACTAGACCATGTTGGGAATGTTTTTACACTGCTGTTACTTAAGGCATACCTAAACAGTGTGTTTTTACTCAGCGAATAATGTTGTTACAAGTAATGTGTAATACTGCACATAACTGCGGTCTGGTTGCTCATTCACAATATGCACGTGTAATGTATGAATGTGTATGTATGAATATGAATATGAATATGAATAATATAATGATGACGATTTGTTTTCAAAATCAAGTTTCAAGGATTCTTTTGGGGTATTTGGTGGTCCTGAAAAGGACCGTTGAGAGTGTTGGTGAAAACACAAAGTTTTCAACCGCCGAATCCGTAGAGGGTACGTCCCTGGCGTTTCAAAGCATAGACGACGTCCATGGCAGTGACAGTCTTCCTCTTGGCGTGCTCGGTGTAGGTGACGGCATCACGGATGACATTCTCAAGGAAAACCTTGAGGACACCACGGGTCTCTTCGTAAATCAGACCTGAGATACGCTTGACACCACCTCTTCTTGCCAGACGACGGATGGCGGGCTTGGTGATACCCTGGATGTTATCACGCAAAACCTTCCTGTGACGCTTAGCGCCCCCCTTTCCAAGACCTTTGCCTCCTTTACCACGTCCAGACATGTTTACTCTGAGAGAATGACAGACAGAATGCCGTCCGCTCGCTGCAATTCACCTTATGTAGGCGAGGCGCGGACCTCTGAGAAGACAACCAAGCATAACGATAGCACTATTTACGCTGTAGACAGCATAATAAAGATAAATACACGATTTTTTTTACGTGGGCATGTCAATTAGCACTATTGTGTTCATATATGTCGTGTTCGTTACGCGTCATTGTCGCGATTGTCGGTTATTACAAGTAATTGATCAAGGCGATGCCTAAAGTTTTACACTAACATCGCATGTATTGAGACTCGCTCACACAGCCAAGCCGAGGCCGTACGACGACGAACGTGAACACAACCAATCAGCATGGCTGCTCACTGACCAATCAACGGCTTCCCCGCGCAAGTCCGACTCCCGTAAGAGCGAGCATTTACTCTGTTTGGTTCAGTTTCACTTGTGAATCGAGATGGCACGTACAAAGCAGACAGCGCGTAAATCCACCGGAGGAAAGGCTCCCCGTAAACAGCTGGCCACCAAGGCTGCTCGTAAGAGCGCCCCGGCTACAGGAGGTGTCAAGAAACCTCACAGATACAGGCCAGGAACAGTCGCCCTTCGTGAGATCCGTCGTTACCAGAAGAGCACCGAGCTTTTGATCAGGAAGCTGCCCTTCCAGCGTCTGGTCCGTGAAATCGCCCAAGACTTCAAGACCGATCTCCGATTCCAGTCTTCAGCCGTCATGGCCCTGCAGGAGGCTTCCGAGGCTTACCTTGTCGGTCTGTTTGAGGACACCAACTTGTGCGCCATCCACGCCAAGCGTGTCACCATCATGCCCAAGGACATCCAGCTTGCCCGCCGTATCCGTGGGGAGAGAGCTTAAACAGCAGTCCGCTCACATCTATCATAACGGTCCTTTTCAGGACCACCAAATACCCCAAAAGAATGCTTGATTACATAATAATGAAAACCCTCTGCCCTCACTCACTCACTCACTCACTCACTCACTCACTCACTCACTCACTCACTCACTCACTCACTCACTCACTCACTCACTCACTCACTCACTCACTCACTCAATCAAGTTCATTATTACATATTCTAATGAATAGAAGTATCTAGCAAAACAACACATACATACAAATGTTTACCCCGAATATGATACGGGGTATATAATATATATCTAAATATATCTATAACATGTAAAATACAATGTATTGTATTGATAACACACTGGCATGTACATATATACACAGATAAAACCAGCGGAACGCCGGACTCACTCGTCTCAGCTTGTATATACTGTATATAAGTGAACCCAAGCCGGCGCCCGGCGCGGCCGGGTCCGGGTCCGGCGTTCCCCAAAAAACGCTTCAGTTTAGTGCACAGGACGCGTAATTACAGCAATTAATGAACTCATGATGTTACAGTGGTAGTTTGTACCTGTCTATAATGCATTGCACCAGTATCCATAGACTTGTGCTTAACCCTAACCCTAACCCTAACCCTAGCATATTTTGACCCTAACCCCCTAACCCTAACCCTAGGTCATCAGAAAAAAAATATATAGGTAGGTCATTTCTACATACAACATAGGCAGACAACATTTAAGTTCAACCGCGATCCCAATTTTACTGTATCTCAACTCAAACCTTCAAAAGTTGTCTCCCTTCCATTACATGCACTGTACACACGACCGATTCGATTTACCCAGTGACACACATGTACAATTATAACAACAACAATCATCATCATCAACACCACCATTCTATCGCAAACGGGTTTTTTCCCCTTATTACTATACATTATGTATAATATATTAATAATAAAATAGGATATGTGTGTATCGTATGTATATCCTATATACAGTGTAAGTAACTATAAGCAAGCAGGGAATATGTCGTTTGTTGTTTTGTTTTGTTTTGTTTTCATCATATTTGCAAGCATTCTTTTGTGAGATTTGGTGGTCCTGAAAAGGACCGTTGGAGTAGAAGAGTGGGCAGGATTTTTACTTTCCGGCGGACTTCTGGGTCTTCTTGGGGAGAAGAACAGCCTGGATGTTGGGGAGGACACCACCCTGGGCGATGGTGACTCCGGACAGAAGTTTGTTCAACTCCTCGTCGTTCCTGATGGCCAGCTGCAAATGTCTGGGGATGATTCTGGTCTTCTTGTTGTCTCTGGCGGCGTTACCTGCCAACTCAAGAACCTCAGCGGCCAGGTACTCCAGAACGGCAGCCAGGTAGACTGGGGCTCCGGCACCGACACGCTCGGCGTAGTTGCCTTTACGGAGGAGACGATGGATACGTCCGACGGGGAACTGAAGTCCGGCCCTGGAGGAGCGGGACTTGGACTTGCCCTTGACTTTTCCGCCTTTACCACGTCCTGACATATTGGTAGTTTAATCGAGATGCTACAACACACGAATAACCAAGAGTCGCTAGAAACCAGCCTGTTATATACGGCCAATACAATGCAGCCGGCCGCGGATAGGATCGAAACGGCGATTTTGCCGCGTAGCTTGTCTTCTCCGACGTCCGCGCGCTTAAAACTTCCGATCCGATCCCCTTGGCCGCTGTATAAAGCTCCGTGAACGAGATTTTCCCCCCACATTCTCGCACTGCTTGAATATCAACATGCCACCCAAGGTTAGTTCGAAGGGAGCCAAGAAGGCCGGTAAGGCAAAGGCCGCACGTGTCGGCGACAAGAAGAAGAAGAGGAGGAGGAAGGAAAGTTACAGCATCTACATCTACAAGGTGTTGAAACAGGTCCACCCCGATACCGGTATCTCCAGCAAAGCTATGTCCATCATGAACAGCTTTGTCAACGATATCTTCGAGAGAATCGCCGCTGAGGCTTCCCGTCTCGCCCACTACAACAAGCGATCCACCATCACCTCTCGGGAGATCCAGACCGCTGTCCGTCTCCTCCTCCCCGGTGAATTGGCCAAGCACGCCGTCTCTGAGGGCACCAAGGCCGTCACCAAGTACACCAGCTCTAAGTAAACAGTTCATTTACGGACTTTTACTTACATCAACGGTCCTTTTCAGGACCACCAACTCTCACAAAAGAACACCTGAAACATGATGAAAACCAAACGCACAAAAAAAAACAACACATGTATTAATATTACATACGTATTAGAATTACAATATAAATATTTTTTCGCCTCTGCAAACAGTATTTACTGGCCAAATGACTTGATAAACAACCTCTCATATAGACAAATATAATACACAAAACTATAAGACATAGGACATTAAGGCACATACTTACCGTGTATACACAATAGTGTCGCTACACGCGCGAATAAACAAATGCACATATTCAAATGACGGGGCATTTGCTTGTGTACATTATGTGAGTGAGTGAGTGATCTATCAATAAATCAATCAATCCACCAATCAATCTATCAGTAAGTAGGTTAGTTAGACTGAGCGATTGAATAGTTTGTGTTGTGACATCTAATTGGGCGGCGTTAGGGCCAATCTCGGTAACAACTGAGATAGGTAAGCAAGTAAGTAACAAGTAAGCACATTACTAGACCATGTTGGGAATGTTTTTACACTGCTGTTACTTAAGGCATACCTAAACAGTGTGTTTTTACTCAGCGAATAATGTTGTTACAAGTAATGTGTAATACTGCACATAACTGCGGTCTGGTTGCTCATTCACAATATGCACGTGTAATGTATGAATGTGTATGTATGAATATGAATATGAATATGAATAATATAATGATGACGATTTGTTTTCAAAATCAAGTTTCAAGGATTCTTTTGGGGTATTTGGTGGTCCTGAAAAGGACCGTTGAGAGTGTTGGTGAAAACACAAAGTTTTCAACCGCCGAATCCGTAGAGGGTACGTCCCTGGCGTTTCAAAGCATAGACGACGTCCATGGCAGTGACAGTCTTCCTCTTGGCGTGCTCGGTGTAGGTGACGGCATCACGGATGACATTCTCAAGGAAAACCTTGAGGACACCACGGGTCTCTTCGTAAATCAGACCTGAGATACGCTTGACACCACCTCTTCTTGCCAGACGACGGATGGCGGGCTTGGTGATACCCTGGATGTTATCACGCAAAACCTTCCTGTGACGCTTAGCGCCCCCCTTTCCAAGACCTTTGCCTCCTTTACCACGTCCAGACATGTTTACTCTGAGAGAATGACAGACAGAATGCCGTCCGCTCGCTGCAATTCACCTTATGTAGGCGAGGCGCGGACCTCTGAGAAGACAACCAAGCATAACGATAGCACTATTTACGCTGTAGACAGCATAATAAAGATAAATACACGATTTTTTTTACGTGGGCATGTCAATTAGCACTATTGTGTTCATATATGTCGTGTTCGTTACGCGTCATTGTCGCGATTGTCGGTTATTACAAGTAATTGATCAAGGCGATGCCTAAAGTTTTACACTAACATCGCATGTATTGAGACTCGCTCACACAGCCAAGCCGAGGCCGTACGACGACGAACGTGAACACAACCAATCAGCATGGCTGCTCACTGACCAATCAACGGCTTCCCCGCGCAAGTCCGACTCCCGTAAGAGCGAGCATTTACTCTGTTTGGTTCAGTTTCACTTGTGAATCGAGATGGCACGTACAAAGCAGACAGCGCGTAAATCCACCGGAGGAAAGGCTCCCCGTAAACAGCTGGCCACCAAGGCTGCTCGTAAGAGCGCCCCGGCTACAGGAGGTGTCAAGAAACCTCACAGATACAGGCCAGGAACAGTCGCCCTTCGTGAGATCCGTCGTTACCAGAAGAGCACCGAGCTTTTGATCAGGAAGCTGCCCTTCCAGCGTCTGGTCCGTGAAATCGCCCAAGACTTCAAGACCGATCTCCGATTCCAGTCTTCAGCCGTCATGGCCCTGCAGGAGGCTTCCGAGGCTTACCTTGTCGGTCTGTTTGAGGACACCAACTTGTGCGCCATCCACGCCAAGCGTGTCACCATCATGCCCAAGGACATCCAGCTTGCCCGCCGTATCCGTGGGGAGAGAGCTTAAACAGCAGTCCGCTCACATCTATCATAACGGTCCTTTTCAGGACCACCAAATACCCCAAAAGAATGCTTGATTACATAATAATGAAAACCCTCTGCCCTCACTCACTCACTCACTCACTCACTCACTCACTCACTCACTCACTCACTCACTCACTCACTCACTCACTCACTCACTCACTCACTCACTCACTCACTCAATCAAGTTCATTATTACATATTCTAATGAATAGAAGTATCTAGCAAAACAACACATACATACAAATGTTTACCCCGAATATGATACGGGGTATATAATATATATCTAAATATATCTATAACATGTAAAATACAATGTATTGTATTGATAACACACTGGCATGTACATATATACACAGATAAAACCAGCGGAACGCCGGACTCACTCGTCTCAGCTTGTATATACTGTATATAAGTGAACCCAAGCCGGCGCCCGGCGCGGCCGGGTCCGGGTCCGGCGTTCCCCAAAAAACGCTTCAGTTTAGTGCACAGGACGCGTAATTACAGCAATTAATGAACTCATGATGTTACAGTGGTAGTTTGTACCTGTCTATAATGCATTGCACCAGTATCCATAGACTTGTGCTTAACCCTAACCCTAACCCTAACCCTAGCATATTTTGACCCTAACCCCCTAACCCTAACCCTAGGTCATCAGAAAAAAAATATATAGGTAGGTCATTTCTACATACAACATAGGCAGACAACATTTAAGTTCAACCGCGATCCCAATTTTACTGTATCTCAACTCAAACCTTCAAAAGTTGTCTCCCTTCCATTACATGCACTGTACACACGACCGATTCGATTTACCCAGTGACACACATGTACAATTATAACAACAACAATCATCATCATCAACACCACCATTCTATCGCAAACGGGTTTTTTCCCCTTATTACTATACATTATGTATAATATATTAATAATAAAATAGGATATGTGTGTATCGTATGTATATCCTATATACAGTGTAAGTAACTATAAGCAAGCAGGGAATATGTCGTTTGTTGTTTTGTTTTGTTTTGTTTTCATCATATTTGCAAGCATTCTTTTGTGAGATTTGGTGGTCCTGAAAAGGACCGTTGGAGTAGAAGAGTGGGCAGGATTTTTACTTTCCGGCGGACTTCTGGGTCTTCTTGGGGAGAAGAACAGCCTGGATGTTGGGGAGGACACCACCCTGGGCGATGGTGACTCCGGACAGAAGTTTGTTCAACTCCTCGTCGTTCCTGATGGCCAGCTGCAAATGTCTGGGGATGATTCTGGTCTTCTTGTTGTCTCTGGCGGCGTTACCTGCCAACTCAAGAACCTCAGCGGCCAGGTACTCCAGAACGGCAGCCAGGTAGACTGGGGCTCCGGCACCGACACGCTCGGCGTAGTTGCCTTTACGGAGGAGACGATGGATACGTCCGACGGGGAACTGAAGTCCGGCCCTGGAGGAGCGGGACTTGGACTTGCCCTTGACTTTTCCGCCTTTACCACGTCCTGACATATTGGTAGTTTAATCGAGATGCTACAACACACGAATAACCAAGAGTCGCTAGAAACCAGCCTGTTATATACGGCCAATACAATGCAGCCGGCCGCGGATAGGATCGAAACGGCGATTTTGCCGCGTAGCTTGTCTTCTCCGACGTCCGCGCGCTTAAAACTTCCGATCCGATCCCCTTGGCCGCTGTATAAAGCTCCGTGAACGAGATTTTCCCCCCACATTCTCGCACTGCTTGAATATCAACATGCCACCCAAGGTTAGTTCGAAGGGAGCCAAGAAGGCCGGTAAGGCAAAGGCCGCACGTGTCGGCGACAAGAAGAAGAAGAGGAGGAGGAAGGAAAGTTACAGCATCTACATCTACAAGGTGTTGAAACAGGTCCACCCCGATACCGGTATCTCCAGCAAAGCTATGTCCATCATGAACAGCTTTGTCAACGATATCTTCGAGAGAATCGCCGCTGAGGCTTCCCGTCTCGCCCACTACAACAAGCGATCCACCATCACCTCTCGGGAGATCCAGACCGCTGTCCGTCTCCTCCTCCCCGGTGAATTGGCCAAGCACGCCGTCTCTGAGGGCACCAAGGCCGTCACCAAGTACACCAGCTCTAAGTAAACAGTTCATTTACGGACTTTTACTTACATCAACGGTCCTTTTCAGGACCACCAACTCTCACAAAAGAACACCTGAAACATGATGAAAACCAAACGCACAAAAAAAAACAACACATGTATTAATATTACATACGTATTAGAATTACAATATAAATATTTTTTCGCCTCTGCAAACAGTATTTACTGGCCAAATGACTTGATAAACAACCTCTCATATAGACAAATATAATACACAAAACTATAAGACATAGGACATTAAGGCACATACTTACCGTGTATACACAATAGTGTCGCTACACGCGCGAATAAACAAATGCACATATTCAAATGACGGGGCATTTGCTTGTGTACATTATGTGAGTGAGTGAGTGATCTATCAATAAATCAATCAATCCACCAATCAATCTATCAGTAAGTAGGTTAGTTAGACTGAGCGATTGAATAGTTTGTGTTGTGACATCTAATTGGGCGGCGTTAGGGCCAATCTCGGTAACAACTGAGATAGGTAAGCAAGTAAGTAACAAGTAAGCACATTACTAGACCATGTTGGGAATGTTTTTACACTGCTGTTACTTAAGGCATACCTAAACAGTGTGTTTTTACTCAGCGAATAATGTTGTTACAAGTAATGTGTAATACTGCACATAACTGCGGTCTGGTTGCTCATTCACAATATGCACGTGTAATGTATGAATGTGTATGTATGAATATGAATATGAATATGAATAATATAATGATGACGATTTGTTTTCAAAATCAAGTTTCAAGGATTCTTTTGGGGTATTTGGTGGTCCTGAAAAGGACCGTTGAGAGTGTTGGTGAAAACACAAAGTTTTCAACCGCCGAATCCGTAGAGGGTACGTCCCTGGCGTTTCAAAGCATAGACGACGTCCATGGCAGTGACAGTCTTCCTCTTGGCGTGCTCGGTGTAGGTGACGGCATCACGGATGACATTCTCAAGGAAAACCTTGAGGACACCACGGGTCTCTTCGTAAATCAGACCTGAGATACGCTTGACACCACCTCTTCTTGCCAGACGACGGATGGCGGGCTTGGTGATACCCTGGATGTTATCACGCAAAACCTTCCTGTGACGCTTAGCGCCCCCCTTTCCAAGACCTTTGCCTCCTTTACCACGTCCAGACATGTTTACTCTGAGAGAATGACAGACAGAATGCCGTCCGCTCGCTGCAATTCACCTTATGTAGGCGAGGCGCGGACCTCTGAGAAGACAACCAAGCATAACGATAGCACTATTTACGCTGTAGACAGCATAATAAAGATAAATACACGATTTTTTTTACGTGGGCATGTCAATTAGCACTATTGTGTTCATATATGTCGTGTTCGTTACGCGTCATTGTCGCGATTGTCGGTTATTACAAGTAATTGATCAAGGCGATGCCTAAAGTTTTACACTAACATCGCATGTATTGAGACTCGCTCACACAGCCAAGCCGAGGCCGTACGACGACGAACGTGAACACAACCAATCAGCATGGCTGCTCACTGACCAATCAACGGCTTCCCCGCGCAAGTCCGACTCCCGTAAGAGCGAGCATTTACTCTGTTTGGTTCAGTTTCACTTGTGAATCGAGATGGCACGTACAAAGCAGACAGCGCGTAAATCCACCGGAGGAAAGGCTCCCCGTAAACAGCTGGCCACCAAGGCTGCTCGTAAGAGCGCCCCGGCTACAGGAGGTGTCAAGAAACCTCACAGATACAGGCCAGGAACAGTCGCCCTTCGTGAGATCCGTCGTTACCAGAAGAGCACCGAGCTTTTGATCAGGAAGCTGCCCTTCCAGCGTCTGGTCCGTGAAATCGCCCAAGACTTCAAGACCGATCTCCGATTCCAGTCTTCAGCCGTCATGGCCCTGCAGGAGGCTTCCGAGGCTTACCTTGTCGGTCTGTTTGAGGACACCAACTTGTGCGCCATCCACGCCAAGCGTGTCACCATCATGCCCAAGGACATCCAGCTTGCCCGCCGTATCCGTGGGGAGAGAGCTTAAACAGCAGTCCGCTCACATCTATCATAACGGTCCTTTTCAGGACCACCAAATACCCCAAAAGAATGCTTGATTACATAATAATGAAAACCCTCTGCCCTCACTCACTCACTCACTCACTCACTCACTCACTCACTCACTCACTCACTCACTCACTCACTCACTCACTCACTCACTCACTCACTCACTCACTCACTCAATCAAGTTCATTATTACATATTCTAATGAATAGAAGTATCTAGCAAAACAACACATACATACAAATGTTTACCCCGAATATGATACGGGGTATATAATATATATCTAAATATATCTATAACATGTAAAATACAATGTATTGTATTGATAACACACTGGCATGTACATATATACACAGATAAAACCAGCGGAACGCCGGACTCACTCGTCTCAGCTTGTATATACTGTATATAAGTGAACCCAAGCCGGCGCCCGGCGCGGCCGGGTCCGGGTCCGGCGTTCCCCAAAAAACGCTTCAGTTTAGTGCACAGGACGCGTAATTACAGCAATTAATGAACTCATGATGTTACAGTGGTAGTTTGTACCTGTCTATAATGCATTGCACCAGTATCCATAGACTTGTGCTTAACCCTAACCCTAACCCTAACCCTAGCATATTTTGACCCTAACCCCCTAACCCTAACCCTAGGTCATCAGAAAAAAAATATATAGGTAGGTCATTTCTACATACAACATAGGCAGACAACATTTAAGTTCAACCGCGATCCCAATTTTACTGTATCTCAACTCAAACCTTCAAAAGTTGTCTCCCTTCCATTACATGCACTGTACACACGACCGATTCGATTTACCCAGTGACACACATGTACAATTATAACAACAACAATCATCATCATCAACACCACCATTCTATCGCAAACGGGTTTTTTCCCCTTATTACTATACATTATGTATAATATATTAATAATAAAATAGGATATGTGTGTATCGTATGTATATCCTATATACAGTGTAAGTAACTATAAGCAAGCAGGGAA